>NC_054476.1:101659482-101664482 GCF_017639515.1 Carcharodon carcharias
GCGCGCGCTCACTCTCTCTCTCTCCCGTGCGCGCGCTCACTCTCTCTCTCTCCCGTGCGCGCGCTCACTCTCTCTCTCTCCCGTGCGCGCGCTCACTCTCTCTCTCTCCCGTGCGCGCGCTCACTCTCTCTCTCTCCCGTGCGCGCGCTCACTCTCTCTCTCTCCCGTGCGCGCGCTCACTCTCTCTCTCTCCCGTGCGCGCGCTCACTCTCTCTCTCTCCCGTGCGCGCGCTCACTCTCTCTCTCTCCCGTGCGCGCGCTCACTCTCTCTCTCTCTCCCGTGCGCGCGCTCACTCTCTCTCTCTCCCGTGCGCGCGCTCACTCACTCTCTCTCTCCCGTGCGCGCGCTCACTCACTCTCTCTCTCCCGTGCGCGCGCTCACTCTCTCTCTCTCGCGCGCGCTCACTCACTCTCTCTCGCGCGCGCTCACTCACTCTCTCTCTCGCGCGCGCTCACTCTCTCTCTCGCGCGCGCTCACTCTCTCGCGCGCGCTCACTCTCTCTCTCGCGCGCGCTCACTCTCTCTCTCGCGCGCGCTCACTCTCTCTCTCGCGCGCGCTCACTCTCTCTCTCGCGCGCGCTCACTCTCTCTCTCGCGCGCGCTCACTCTCTCTCTCGCGCGCGCTCACTCTCTCTCTCGCGCGCGCTCACTCTCTCTCTCGCGCGCGCTCACCCTCTGTCTCTCGCGCGCGCTCACCCTCTGTCTCTCGCGCGCGCTCACCCTCTGTCTCTCGCGCGCGCTCACCCTCTGTCTCTCGCGCGCGCTCACCCTCTGTCTCTCGCGCGCGCTCACCCTCTGTCTCTCGCGCGCGCTCACCCTCTGTCTCTCGCGCGCGCTCACCCTCTGTCTCTCGCGCGCGCTCACCCTCTGTCTCTCTGTCTCTCGCGCGCGCTCACTCTCTGTCTCTCTCTCGCGCGCGCGCGCTCACTCTCTGTCTCTCTCTCGCGCGCGCGCGCTCACTCTCTGTCTCTCTCTCGCGCGCGCGCGCTCACTCTCTGTCTCTCTCTCGCGCGCGCGCTCACTCTCTGTCTCTCTCTCGCGCGCGCGCTCACTCTCTGTCTCTCTCTCGCGCGCGCGCTCACTCTCTGTCTCTCTCTCGCGCGCGCGCTCACTCTCTGTCTCTCTCTCGCGCGCGCGCTCATTCTCTCTCGCGCGCGTGCGCGCTCACTCTCGCGTGCGCGCTCACTCTCGCGCGCTCACTCTCTCGTGCGTGCTCTCTCTCTGTCTCTCGCTCTCGTGCGTGCTCGCTCTCCCTCGCTCTCGCGCGTGCTCGCTCTCCCTGTCTCTCGCTCTCGCGCGCGATCGCTCTCTGTCTCTCACTCTCTCGCGCGCGCTCACTCTCTGTCTCCCTCTCTCGCACGCGCTCACTCTCTGTCTCTCTCTGTCTCTCTCTCTCGCGCGCTCACGCTCTGTCTCTCTCTCGCGTGCGCTCACTCTCTCGCGCGCGCTCACTCTCTGTCTCTCTCTCTCTCGCGCGCGCTCACTCTCTGTCTCTCTCTCTCGCGCGCGCCCACTCTCTGTCACTCTCTCTCGCGCGCGCCCACTCTCTGTCTCTGTCTCTCGCGCGCGCCCACTCTCTGTCTCTGTCTCTCGCGCGCGCTCACTCTCTGTCTCTCGCGCGCGCTCACTCTCTGTCTCTCGCGCGCGCTCACTCTCTGTCTCTCGCGCGCGCTCACTCTCTGTCTCTCGCGCGCGCTCACTCTCTGTCTCTCGCGCGCGCTCGCTCTCTGTCTCTCTCTCGCGCGCGCGCGCTCTCTGTCTCTCTCTCGCGCGCGCGCCCTCTCTGTCTCTCTCTCGCGCGCGCGCGCTCTCTGTCTCTCTCTCTCGCGCGCGCGCGCTCTCTGTCTCTCTCTCGCGCGCGCGCGCTCACTCTCTCTCTCTCGCGCGCGCGCGCTCACTCTCTGTCTCTCTCTCGCGCGCGCGCGCTCACTCTCTGTCTCTCTCTCGCGCGCGCGCGCTCACTCTCTGTCTCTCTCTCGCGCGCGCGCGCTCACTCTGTCTCTCGCGCGCGCGCGCTCACTCTGTCTCTCTCTCGCGCGCGCGCGCTCACTCTCTGTCTCTCTCTCGCGCGCGCGCGCTCACTCTCTGTCTCTCTCTCGTGCGCGCGCGCTCACTCTCTGTCTCTCGCGCGCGCGCTCACTCTCTGTCTCTCTTGCGCGCGGGCGCTCACTCTCTGTCTCTCTCAGGTGCGCGCTCACTCTCTGTCTCTCTCGCGTGCGAGCTCACTCTCGCGCGCTCACTCTCTCTGTTTCTCACATGCGCGCTCACTCTCGTGCGTGCTCTCTATCTCGCTCTCGCGCGCGCTCGCTCTCCCTGTCTCTCGCTCTCGCGCGCGCTCGCTCTCCCTGTCTCTCGCTCTCGCGCGCGCTCGCTCTCCCTGTCTCTCGCTCTCGCGCGCGCTCGCTCTCCCTGTCTCTCGCTCTCGCGCGCGCTCGCTCTCCCTGTCTCTCGCTCTCGCGCGCGCTCGCTCTCCCTGTCTCTCGCTCTCGCGCGCGCTCGCTCTCCCTGTCTCTCGCTCTCGCGCGCGCTCGCTCTCCCTGTCTCTCGCTCTCGCGTGCGCTCGCTCTCCCTCTCTCCCTCGAGCGCTCGTTCTCTCGAGCACTCGCTTTCTCTATTGAGCGTTCGCTCACTCCCTCGCGCGCGCTCGCTCACTCCCTCGCGCGCGCTCGCTCACTCCCTCGCGCGCCCTCGCTCACTCCCTCGCGCGCGCTCGCTCTCTCTCTCGCGCGCTCGCTCTCTCTCTCGCGCGCTCGCTCTCTCTCTCGCGCGCTCGCTCTCTCTCTCGCGCGCTCGCTCTCTCGCGCGCTCGCTCTCTCTCTCGCTCTCTCGCGCTCTCTCTCTCGCTCTCTCGCGCGCTCGCTCTCGCTCTCTCGCGCGCTCGCTCTCGCTCTCTCGCGCGCTCGCTCTCGCTCTCTCGCGCGCTCGCTCTCGCTCTCTCGCGCGCTCGCTCTCGCTCTCTCGCGCGCTCGCTCTCGCTCTCTCGCGCGCTCGCTCTCGCTCTCTCGCGCGCTCTCTCTCTCTCACTCGCGCGCTCGCTTTCTCTCTCGCGCGCTCGCTCTCTCTCGCTCTCGCTCTCGCTCTCGCGCTCTCGCTCTCGCGCTCTCGCTCTCGCTCTCTCTCGCTCTCGCTCTCTCTCGCTCTCGCTCTCTCTCGCTCTCGCTCTCTCTCTCTCTCGCTCTCTCGCGCACTCGCTCTCTCTCTCGCGCGCTCGCTCTCTCTCTCGCGCGCTCGCTCTCTCTCTCGCGCGCTCGCTCTCTCTCTCGCGCGCTCGCTCTCTCTCTCGCGCGCTCGCTCTCTCTCTCGCGCGCTCGCTCTCTCTCTCGCGCGCTCGCTCTCTCTCTCGCGCGCTCGCTCTCTCTCTCGCGCGCTCGCTCTCTCTCTCGCGCGCTCGCTCTCTCTCTCGCGCGCTCGCTCGCTCTCTCGCGCGCTCGCTCTCGCTCTCGCTCTCTCGCGCGCTCGCTCTCGCTCTCTCGCGCGCTCTCTCTCTCGCGCGCTCGCTCTCTCGCGCGCTCGCTCTCTCTCGCGCGCTCGCTCTCTGTCTCTCGCTCTCGCGTGCGCTCGCTCTCCCTCTCTCTCTCCCTCGAGCGCTCGTTCTCTCGAGCACTCGCTTTCTCTATTGAGCGTTCGCTCACTCCCTCGCCCGCTCGCTCTCTCTCGCGCGCTCGCTCTCTCTCGCGCGCTCGCTCTCTCTCGCGCGCTCGCTCTCTCTCGCGCGCTCGCTCTCTCGCGCGCTCGCTCTCTCTCGCGCGCTCGCTCTCTGTCTCTCGCTCTCGCGTGCGCTCGCTCTCCCTCTCTCTCTCCCTCGAGCGCTCGTTCTCTCGAGCACTCGCTTTCTCTATTGAGCGTTCGCTCACTCCCTCGCCCGCTCGCTCTCTCTCGCGCGCTCGCTCTCTCTCGCGCGCTCGCTCTCTCTCGCGCGCTCGCTCTCTTGCGCTCGCGCTCTCGTGCGCTCGCGCTCTCTCTCTCTCGCGCGCTCGCGCTCTCTCTCTCGCGCGCTCGCGCTCTCTCTCGCGCGCTCGCGCTCTCTCTCTCGCGCGCTCGCGCTCTCTCTCGCGCGCTCGCGCTCTCTCTCTCGCGCGCTCGCGCTCTCTCTCTCGCGCGCTCGCGCTCTCTCTCTCGCGCGCTCGCTCTCTCTCGCGCGCTCGCTCTCCCTGTCTCTCGCGCGCGCTCGCTCTCCCTGTCTCTCGCTCTCACGCGCGCTCGCTCTCCCTGTCTCTCGCTCTCGCGCGCGCTCGCACTCCCTGTCTCTCGCTCTCGCGCGCGCTCGCTCTCCCTGTCTCTCGCTCTCGCGCGCGCTCGCACTCCCTGTCTCTCGCTCTCGCGCGCGCTCGCATTCCCTGTCTCTCTCTCTCGCGCGTTCGCTCTCTCTCTCGCGCGCTCGCTCTCTCTCTCGCGCGCTCGCTCTCTCGCGCGCTCGCTCTCTCTCTCGCGCGCTCGCTCTCTCTCTCGCGCGCTCGCTCTCTCTCTCGCGCGCTCGCTCTCTCTCTCGCGCGCTCGCTCTCTCTCTCGCGCGCTCGCTCTCTCTCTCGCGCGCTCGCTCTCTCTCGCGCGCTCGCTCTCTCTCGCGCGCTCTCTCTCTCGCGCGCTCGCTCTCTCGCGCGCTCGCTCTCTCGCGCGCTCGCTCTCTCTCTCGCGCGCTCGCTCTCTCGCTCTCTCTCTCGCTCTCGCGTGCTCGCTCTCGCTCTCTCGCGCGCTCGCTCTCTCTCTCTCGCGCGCTCGCTCTCTCTCTCTCGCGCGCTCTCTCTCTCTCGCGCGCTCTCTCTCTCTCTCTCGTGCGCTCTCTCTCTCTCTCGCGCGCTCGATCTCTCTCGCGCGCTCGTTCTCTGTCTCTCGCTCTCGCGTGCGCTCGCTCTCCCTCTCTCTCTCCCTCGAGCGCTCGTTCTCTCGAGCACTCGCTTTCTCTATTGAGCGTTCGCTCACTCTCTCGCGCGCTCGCTCTCTCTCGCGCGCTCGCTCTCTTGCGCTCGCACTCTCGCGCGCTCGCGCTCTCTCTCTCGCGC